>NC_091385.1:10934581-10937081 GCF_038502225.1 Cherax quadricarinatus
TGACCTAAACAGCAAAAGGAAAGTTCTCTTTTTAAATTTAATAATTTATACAGAAGGGGTTACTAGCATCTAGTTCCCAGCATTTTATTCGCCTCTTATGATACGTATGGCTTACGGAGGAAGAATTCTGTTCCACTTCCCCATGGAGAATAATAATAACAACAACAATAATAATAATATTAATAACTAAATAAATAAATAATAACACCATTAGTGTCAGCGGATTGATCTATGAAAGATGAGGTGAATCATAGAACTGATGAGGGGAAAAGGGTGAGTGGTGCACTTAGGAGTCTGTGGAGACAAAGAACTGTGTCCTTGGAGGCAAAGAGGGGAATGTATGAGAGTATAGTTTTACCAATGCTCTTATATGGGTGTGAAGCATGGGTGATGAATGTTGCAGCGAGGAGAAGGCTGGAGGCAGTGGAGATGTCATGTCTGAGGGCAATGTGTGGTGTGAATGTAATGCAGAGAATTAGTATTTTGGAAGTTAGGAGGAGGTGCGGGATTACCAAAACTGTTGTCCAGAGGGATGAGGAAGGGTTGAGGTGGTTCGGACATGTAGAGAGAATGGAGCGAAACAGAATGACTTCAAGAGTGCATCAGTCTGTAGTGGAAGGAAGGCGGGGTAGGGGTCGGCCTAGGAAAGGTGGGAGGGAGGGGGTAAAGGAAGTTTTGTGTGCGAGGGGTTTGGACTTCCAGCGGGCATGCGTGAACATGTTTGATACGAGTGAATGGAGACGAATGGTTTTTAATACTTGATGTGCTGTTGGAGTGTGAGCAAAGTAACATTTATGAAGGGATTCAGGGAAACCAGTAGGCCGGACTTGAGTCCTGGAGATGGGAAGTACAGTGCCTGCACTCTAAAGGAGGGGTGTTAATGTTGCAGTTTAAAAACTGTAGTGTAAAGCACCCTTCTGGCAAGACAGTGATGGAGTGAATGATGGTGAAAATTTTTCTTTTTCGGGCCACCCTGCCTTGGTGGGAATCGGCCAGTGTGTTAATAAATAATTAAATAAATAACCACTAGTATTTATAATGTGACACTAAAGAGTGTGAGGAAATCTTACCAGAGATGATGCCATCAGTGATGATCAAGAGAACAAAGTAGTTGTTACCATCCTGGTGAGACTGGGCAAACTTGGACACATGTCTGATCACTGGAGCAAAGTTGGTTGGACCAAACAAACCAACTGCAACAAAAGACCAGTATCATAAAAAACTACATGTGGTAAATACAAAAGAATCTATGTTTATAAACCAATACACAATTTATACAGTAAATTTTTCTACAATTTATAGATAACCTGCACATAAGAGAGTGAAACTTGTGATGTTTTAGACCAACTTGGGCCATTAACTTAGACCATTGCCTAGTTAGTGGTCCAAGTCGGACCGAAACATAGCTGTAAGTTTCCTTCTCCTATGTACGAGTTATTTGTGAATTGTTTCAGTCACGGTACTGTGCCTTTTTATTCTTCTAAATTTTTGATAAATTCTGGGACATCAAGACACAAGAGGTCAGAGTTATTCTATTATTATAATCTTGTACACAACATACATATACAGCAGACTTCTGAGTAACACCAATCTGAATATGTTTTTAATAAAATACTATTGAAAAACTGTATTGTACCAAAGTTCATAATGCATGAGAGGAAGACCAGTACAGCATGCAACAAATTTAGGGAAAAATATATATTGGCCTTTTTGCACATCAAATCTCTCACTGTAATTAGTTATCATTTTTACAGAGGAAGCCTAGTCTCTCACTTGACATAAATGCTCTCCCACACTCCAGTTGTCTTGTAGATGCTGTTATGGGGTTATAGGACCCATTAAATCCTAGCAATGATGAATGGTTTGAAAAACCGACAAGTTGAAGATTGAGACACTTATGCAACATATGGGAATCTTTATTCCTGAATAAAGATTCCCATATGTTGCATAAGTGTCACAATCTTCAAATCCTAGCAATACTGGGGTAAATACCTATATAGCAGGAAATGGTTTTATTTGTAATACCTAGTTATACTGAATTGTTGGAGGCAAAACTGCCTTGATTTTCTTTTAAGATTTGATCACACTTATGGGGATAAGCAAACTGTGCTCCTAACAGTTTATTACAACTAGATATTACAAATAACATAATTACCTGCTATATAAGTACTGACCCAGGTACTGCTAGGATTTAGTGGGTCCTATAACTCCATAACAATGCATGCCATACCTTACTCAGTGGTGCTATTATTTATGCAATTTTCAATCTTTTCATTACCTTAACTCTTGATGAAAATGACAAATGAGCAACATTTAAGTATCTTTATTACCCAAACATTTCATCTGCACATTAGGATATGTCAGTCAAAAACAGACAAATATAACACTAGAAAGAACAGTTGAAGTCTATCAGCCTTGGTATGAGGTGGTCAGTCCCTCAAGCCTAAACCACAGACAATGTGTCCTGACTGTATATAGGGAAGCAGCTGGAAATCACGTA